>NW_026928549.1:0-5000 GCF_032062105.1 Saccostrea cuccullata
TTTGAACATCATTTAGATTATATGTTACCAAGTCCTAACATTTTATATAAAAACCAAATTTTGTTTGTTTTGATTGTCTATTGGAAATTTTCTTTGATGAAATTGGGAAAACACTTTTTGCCATTAAGAAAGGAGCAAAAAAAAAAAAAACGGCCCCCTTCAACCCCCTAAAATGCCTGACAGTAAATATATTTGCATTATCAATACACAGCTGATTCAAGGCAAAGTTAGCCTAACTCAGGATCTGACGTCTCAAACTTATACAGTCTAACAGCACAATACATTTTCAAAATACAACATAATAATTCACTATTCTGCAGGTTGGGACCAATCGCCCAAATGGGATATAATAGTCCGTTTGGGATATAATAATCTAATTCGTTTAGTTTTAACCATAGAATTTAAGGAAAGTCATAGATAAGAAAGAAAGCATTTTGTCCTAAATATAACACACACCCCCCCCCCCCCCACGCGAGGATCTAAGTAGGGTGACTGGGATCCTTGGGAAGGAGGGATCCAAACCTCCATAGGACTCTCAAGAATTTAGCTGGAAAGTGACCTGTCCCACACTCTGTCTTAAACAAAAACAAATGTAATTAGAGTCACGTACGTTTGTTTAAAGACCAGTGCCCCCTCTCCCCGAAAAATTTTTTTAAAGTCCTCGACCTATGCATGAAAAAGTTGCTTCTGTATGAAATATGTTATAGCTATGAATTTTATACTTTTCATTTTGATTGGTTGAATCTGATTTGTTGAGAAACAATTGTTAAACATAGGCCCATGGACCACAGTGCTCATCTGAAAAACTTGGCAATGCTGTTCTTCATTCTCCCCTTCCATTGCAATACCTATTGGCCCAACCTATGCCATGGGATGGTAATTTGGGAAATTTTGAATCTACATTAACAGATATTTCCAAATAAGTTTCAGCTTTCCTAGACCAGTGGTTGTGAAGATTTTAAAAGATTTTTCTATATTTCGATGTGAAAATTGTATTTCCTATTGTGGCCCCGCCCTACCCCAAGGGATCATGATTTGAACAATTTAATATCTAAATTACCCCCGGATGCTTCCACATACAATAAAGCTTTTCTGGCCCAGTGGTACTTGAAAAACTAGAAATATGTCCATGGGACATGAATGCCCCGCTGAGGATATATTAATAAAGCAACATGAAAATTTGTATGTGTATAAAATTTGATTAGAATATCTTGAATAGTGATGCAGCTGAATTGCTTGTATGGAAAATATAGGTCAGATCCAGCATCCTAAGCAAGTCTGGTAGTGTTCATCCCTAGATGCATCATCCATGCAAGTTTGGTTCAGGTAGGGCTTATAGTTACTTGGGAATAAAAAGATAGGTCAGATCCAGCATCCAAAGCAAGTCTGGTAGTGTCCATCCCTAGATGCATCATCCATGCAAGTTTGGTTCAGGTAGCGCTTATAGTTACTTGGGAATGAAAATAGGTCAGATCCAGCATCCAAAGCAAGTCTGGTAGTGTCCATCTCTAAATGCATCATCCATGCAAGTTTGGTTCAGGTAGGACTTATAGTTACTTGGGAATGAAAAAATAGGTCAGATCCAGCATCCAAAGCAAGTCTGGTAGTGTCCATCCCTAGATGCATCATCCATACAAGTTTGGTTCAGGTAGGGCTTAATTATAGTTACTAGGGAATGAAATTGTAGGTCAGATCCAGCATCCGAAGCAAGTCTGGTAGTGTCCATCTCTAGATGCATCATCCATGCAAGTTTGGTCCAAGTAGGGCTTATAGTTCCTTAGGAATGGACCTGCTCCAAAAACTATCATCCATGCAAGTTTGTATCAACATGTGAAGTTTGATAACACCAATTGAATGGTATGTTTAAAACTGAGCTAAACACTCATTTAAGAAAAGTGAGACCAAGGTCAAAGGAAAGGTCAAGGTCAAAAACTGTTGATGCAGTTGCATAGCTCTCATCAATATCTATCAGAAGATTGATGAAAATATCTTGGATAGTTTCTTTGAAACTTAGGACCATTTTACCCTTACATTGGACTTTCAGTAGGGCGTGGCATTCTCGGTGCTACGTAATGGCGAATACTAGTAGATTCTCATTGGTTAGGAAATTAATAACATCAGGAACTTTAAATTGTTGTTGACAATGATGAGACGACTTATGCCCCACCTCTGTGCCGTGAGAGAACTTTTAATTGGCTATTAATACTACACCAGTTGACATTCCGGCCGCATTTCTGTCATATGTATATTTCAACAGTGAAGGGAAGCTCAGTGTAAATTTCAGAAGCTCATTAGGTAACGTCGAGAATGCCATGCCTTACTGAAAGTCCAAACTAAGCATGTAATGGTAATAGCTTTGAACAGAGCTAAATGCAAAGTGTGATGAAAGGACGGAAGACAGACATGTCACAAACACTATATGCCCCGGCCATATTCATGGCGGGGCATAATAAAAAGATTTGCAATGACCCAATCCTATTTTCATCTCCACTTTCCAGACATAAACCTTTTTTTTCTGCTTCACAATAAATATGGACTGAGACCAAATAGTTTTGACAGTACATGTACTTTAAACCATATTCTTAGCATTATTATGAATTGCATTCATTGACTTGATCAAACCATAAAATTAAATTTAAGGCTGAGATAATAATAAAAAATTAATTAACCTTCAGATTTACCTGACTTTTGCATCCCTGTCAATCAAGGGAATCAAAATTTATCATTGGGTACTAAAAATTGATGGACATTAATAGTAATTTAGTTAATGAACATTATTAAATGCTGTATTACATATTCTAGACTACATACATTACATACATGTAATGTGTTTCTGTTCCATACTCAGTAGATGAGAAATAACACATATCTCGGTGACCAAGTGTCCAATTCCTTATGGTTACAATGTCCACTCACTTACCAAAAAATCAAAATCTTCTTCCCTTAATATCAGTGTAACAGAGACATGTAACTGCCTCTGCTAGGGATTGAACCCGAGGCCTCTAGCATACCATTCCAGTACCCTACTGATTGAGCTAAAGGGCTAACCCGCTAACCCAATTTTAGCGAGTAAGCTGACATATATCTGACACTACTACATTGTCCCCCTCCAGAGAATGAGATGTCCTCATTTCTTTTGGCTTGCTGACACCTTTAGGGCTAAGTAACAGCAATCACTTTCACTCGCCAGAGAACACCTGGGTCCAAACGTAGGCACTATAAATGTAAAAGAACCATGTATCTAACACTACTACATAGTAGCACGCAAAACTAAACTTTGATGATATGGATATTCATGTAATGCAGGTTGAATCTATTGTTGAAAAGAGGCCCATGGGCCACATCATTCACCTGAGCACTGTTGCTAGGAAAAAGTAGACATTGGTTTATAATTGAAAAGTTTAAATCCAAAAGTAGTCCCATGACTGATCATGGCTTTGCTATTCTTGAGAAGAGGATTTTTAAAGAATTTTCCTATATATTTCTATGTAAAACTTTGGTCGGCAATTGTGGCCCTGCCCTACCCCCGGGGGTCATGATTTGAACAAACTTGAATCTACACTACCTGAGGATGCTTCCATATAAATATGATCAATTCTGGCTTGGCTATTCTTGAGAAGATGATTTTTAAAGAATTTTCCTATATATTTCTATGTAAAACTTTGGTCGGCCATTGTGGCCCCGCCCTACCCCCAAGGGTCATGATTTAACAAACTTGATTCTACACTACCTGAGGATGCTTCCATATAAATATGATCAATTCTGGCTTGGCTATTCTTGAGAAGATTTTTAAAGAATTTTCCTATATATTTCTATGTAAAACTTTGGTCGGCCATTGTGGCCCTGCCCTACCCCCGGGGGTCATGATTTGAACAAACTTGAATCTACACTACCTGAGGATGCTTCCATATAAATATGATCAATTCTGGCTTGGCTATTCTTGAGAAGAAGATTTTTAAAGAATTTTCTTATATATTTCTATGTAAAACTTTGGTGGGCCATTGTGGCCCCTCCCTACCCCCGGGGGTCATGATTTGAACAAACTTAATCTACACTACCTGAGGATGCTTCCATATAAATATGATCAATTCTGGCTTGGCTGTTCTTGAGAAGATATTTAAAGAATTTTCCTATATATTTCTATGTAAAACTTTGGTCGGCCATTGTGGCCCCGCCCTACCCCCGGGGGTCATGACTTGAATCTACACTACCTGAGGATGCTTCCATATAAATATAATCAATTCTGGCTCGGCTATTCTTGAGAAGAAGATTTTTAAAGAATTTTCATGTATATTTCTCTGTAAAAATTTGGTCGGCCATTATGGCCCCGCCCTACCCCCGGGAGTCATGATGTGATTGACAAACTTGAATCCACACTACCTGAGGATGTTTCCCCATAAGTTTCATCTTTCCTGGCACAGTGGTTCTTGAGAAGAAGATTTTTAAAACATACCACCTAATTTTTATTAATTCCCAATTATCTCCCCTTGAATGAGGGCGTGGCCCTTCATTTGAACAAACTTGAATCCCTTTCACCCAAAGATGCTTTATGGCAAGTTTGGTTGAAATTGGCCCAGCGGTTCTTGAGAAGAAGTCGAAAATGTGAAAAGTTTACAGACAGACAGACAGACGGACAGCTAGACAGACAGATGGACGCCAGACAAGAAAAGCTCACTAGAGCCTTCGGCTCAGGTGAGCAAAAAATGAGAAATAATTTCATGACCTAAAATATTCCACAATTTTTACTGCCATTCATCTGTACAGTAAATATGTAAACCATTGTTTCAAAATTGTTATTGTATCAAAATGATCAGACGAAAAAACCATTTTTTTTAGATGGCATCTTAGCAGGTTTCCCCAAATTCTAACAAGAGGCCCAGGGGCCACAGCGCTCACCTGAGCACATCGGGCTTGAATTTACCCCCCCCCCCTTCCAATTGTTCATCATTTGAACAACCTAGAATCTACACTACCTGAGGATGATTCCATATAAATACCCC